>NC_039273.1:2597556-2608533 GCF_003368295.1 Carassius auratus
TATATATATATATAATTTATTTAATATATATATATATATATATATATATATATATATATATATATATATATATAATTTTTTATAGCATTTATTAATATTTTGAATTAGCATTTTGTATTTTTAATTTTCACTTTAGTTTACATTTTTTATTTATTTATTTATTTATTTATTTATTTATTTCACTACTTCAGTTTAAACTTACTTTGTTTCAAATAATTCCCCAGGCAACATTTCTCATCTGTAAGTATCAATAATCTAACATTTATATTTTTACTTTATTCCAGTTTCATTTCATTAATAACCACAATAATAAAAAGCTGCTTTAAATAGTTTGGTTTGGGTTAAAATGCAGATGTTTAATTGTTATGAACCTCAGAAAGGAGCCTCGCATCAGTTGCAGATTTTGTTGATCCACGTCTATTTCAGTCCCAAACGCTGACGTGAAATTGGTGACCTGCTCGCCTACTAAGTTTCATGGCATCATCATTTCAAATGAGTAACACGATCTCCTATATTTATATTCACATCAGAGAGCTAATTGGTAACCATGGCAGGAGGAACATGCATAAGTATTTTATTCCTATATGCAGCACTTGAATTGCATGAATTAATTCTGAAAGCATAAGAAGAACAATAAGTGGCTTCAGATATGTGATGCTGTTCGAGTGACCTTTAAACACCCGTCAATCCACATCCATCTCTCTCTTCTCTCTCCGTGTTCAGGAGTGATCCGGACGGCCGTGGCGGATCTGGATCGGGAGACACAGGACCGCTACGAGCTGGTGGTCAAAGCCACAGATATGGCAGGACAAATGGGCGGTCTCTCCGGATCCACTACAGTGACCATCGTGATCACGGATGTTAATGACAACCCTCCGCGCTTCCCTCAGAGTGAGTGCGCTTTAGGTCAGCCGTTGGTCAGCCGCATGCCATCAGACGTGTCCCTGAGCTCGAACGCTGTCAACAGAACAGCCATCATCATCATCCTCATTAAAAACTGTGATTCCCAGGCTATAAAGGTTAATGATCGAGTATTTGTTAACAGTGCAATGGCTCAGACTTACTTCTCAATTCAAATTCGTGTTATTTTTTGGTATTGTTAATATATTATCGTAGCATATTATGAATTAGCTTTTAGGATTTGTAGCTTTTATTTTATTTTAGTTTAGTGCTGTGATATTGTAATTTGTGCATTTAAAATAAATAAATTATTGAATGAACGAATAGTATTATGATTAAAATTGTATTCAACTTTCATTTATTCTTATTTCAGTTTTGTATAGTTTTAGTTTTAGTTCTTCAACTAGTTTCTTAAGTTAGATGGCCAAAACAACATTTCTAATTTGTTTTATTTTAGGAGCATAACAGTTATACTATTGTAGCATTTATTGAAATTTGGACTAGAATTTTGGATTTTCTATTTTTATTTTGAATTTAGTTTAGTGTTGTTCTTTTGTAATTATTAAGTTTGTGCATTTAAAATAAATAAATAATTGAATGAATGAATAGCATTATGATGAAAATTATGTTAAACTTTCATTTATTCTTATTTCAGTTTTGTTAAACTTGAGCTTTAAGTTAGTTGGCAAAGACAACATTTCTAATTTGTGTTATTTCATTATACTATTGTAGCATTTATTAGTGTTTTGAATGATCTTTTTATATTTTCACTTTTAATTTTAATTTTAAATATGTTTATTTATTTATTGCATATATATTTTCACCTTTTTTATTTTGGTTTAAGTACATTTAGTACTTGAAGTACTCATTTTATTTCAGTTAACTGTCAAGGAAAAGTCAAATTTTTGCTTACATTTTTTAAGGGTCTCACGTAATAATCACATTTTATTTAATTTAAACTTTATTTCAATCAAGCAGAGCTCCCTTTGTGCAACTGAAGAGGCAACCTTGATAAAAGTATTGTAATTATTAATATTTTAAATGATTTGTTTAAGTGCTCAAAAGAGTTAAAATTCCAGATGGTAAAATATGCCAATTTTGCACAGCTCTGTTTGAGATGACTAATGCTCCAGCTATAAACTAATAAAGCACAAATTTGGTCCCTGCTAAGACAGAAAACAGCACAAGCCAGACATTACATGAAAATCCAAACAATTGGAGCAAACTAATAGTGTTTTGATTTTGCAGAAATGACACATTCATCTACTTTTTAGAGTCTCATCTAAAGAGAAAAAGTGGTTAATTGGTTGGTATTTGTGTCTCTATTGAATGATTGCTAGTACTCACACTCTGTATTGATATTTCTATAAGCCTGACAATGATGCTTATTGTTTTAAAACAGTAGTTCACTCAAAACCCAAATGTGCTTATTCTCAGGCCATCCAAGATTAGGATGAGTTTGTTTCTTCATCAGATTTGGAGAGATGCAGCATTGCATCAGTGTCTCAGCAAAGGATCCTCTGTAGTGAATGGGTGCCGTCAGAATGAGAGTCCAAACAGTTGATAAAAACATCACAGTAATCCACATCAGGAGTTAAAATCAAGCACCGTTTACAAGCCAAAACAGCTCTAAACCAATATGTGGCTGGATTTTGATGTGAAAGACAACAGCAGATGGACTTTATCACTGGAGGAAGCATTATTATGGATTATGGACTTGTATTTTAGCCAGAAGCAACCGGTTAAAAAGTTAAAAACCCCTCAATGATGGATTTGTTTCTTACAAACACGCAGCTTTCGTCTTGTCCAGATGTTAACTGATGTGAATCAGCTGTTTGGACTCTCATTCTGACGGCACCCATTCACTAAAGAGCATCCATTGATGAGACACTGATGCAATGCTACATTTCTCCAAATCTGGTGAAGAAACATACTCATCTACTTCTTATATAGCCTGAAGTAGAGTATATTTTCATCCAAATGTAAATTTTGGGTGAACTATTCCTTTAGTTATATAAGTTTTCAAAATCAGAAAAAGTAAGTCACTGTTCCTTTAAATCACCAACTCTGACTCTAATATAGCTTGAGTTCTGTATAAGTTGATCTAGTAAAAAAGTACAGTAAAACAGCAAAATTGTGAAACATTACTACAATGTATTTTCTATATAAATATACTGTAAAATGTAATTTATTCCTGTCACCAAATCTGTATTTTCAGCATCAATCCTCCAGTCTTCAGTGTCACATGATCTTCAGAAATCAGAATAATGTACAACATTTCTAATTATTATCAATGTTGAAAACAGTTGTTCTGCACAATATTTTTTTGTGGAAGCTATGATACGTTTTATTTTTCAGGATCATTTGATAAATCAAAAGGTCAAAAGAACAGGATTTGTTTGAAAAAAAAAAAATATTTTTTATATATTTAATGTCACTTGTAAACAATTTAATGCATCCTTGATGAATTAAAGTATTAATTAGTTGTATACTGTATAGATAACTTTATTTATTTTCATTTAGCTTATTATAGATTATGAGACTAAATGTAATCGTGGCAAACCTATACACAATTGTGTTGCATCACGATGTCTGATTAATCAAATCGAATGAATCATGTAATAGGATTTTCGAATTGTACAGGATGTGTATGTTTAATATTATTTGCAGGCATTACATCAGACAGATATTATGCGTGTTATTGACTTATATATCATATCAGAGGCAAGAGTAAGCTAATACACATCACAGACTCAGACAAATAAAAAACACTTTGTCTCATTGCTCACATCAGAACGGACCGCATGGCCAACGCTTTAATACATTTCGTGACTGGAAGCAAGACTGTGTGTGTGTGTGTGTGTGTGTGTGCAACACATTGGGGTATTATGTTCCCTTTTCTGCTGGTCTTCCATCCTCCTTTTCCATTTCCTCCGGAGGAAAAGCAGCATTAGCTTTATTACAGCAAAGAGACTCGCTGTAATACTGTCTCACATGCCCTGATGTCTATTTTTCTCCGTATTTCGATGACTCTCTCCTCTTTCTTCCCCTATCATTTTCCACAAAAGCCTCATTTATGCCAGTTTTGCTTTAGCATCTAATTCATTAAGATGCTTTTTTTTTTTTTTTTTTTTTTGTGGGCCGAGCTGAAATCGTTATACTCCGTTATGACACATACATCTACATTACATGGAGACTGTACATTGTGTAAGGAAAGGATGCTTATTGAAGGGAGGTTTGACATTGTGTTTAAACGGCTTTACATTAAATGAACAGACCATTCATTTTCTCCATAGAGAAATTGATTCTTATGGACGAATCTTTCGAGGTGGATGTAGCATGAGCTCTGAGGTTAAGAGATGATATGTACTTCTCTGGTGAAGTCAGCCTGATTTGAAGATTATTTTAAGAAACGTTTTCAGAAGGTGTCTGTGAATCATTCATTTCAATCAATCAGTTCAAACTGAACAAAACGATTCATTTGAGTCATTGCTCAGCAATGTTTAGTGGCTTTGGCATATTTTAAAATGATTTGATATATAATCTATGCACACCATCAATAATGTTGGGTTCAGTAAGGTTTTTTATTCGAAAGGTCACATTAAATTTAGTAAAAGTGACATTAAAGATATTTACAATGATACAAAACAAAATGTCTATTTCAAATAAACGCAGTTCTTCTGAACTTTATGTTCATAAAATAATCTTGAAAAATAAAATGCATTAGTTTCCATTAAATTAATAAATAAATAAAATAGATATTTTAACATTGATTATAATCAGAAATGTTTCTAGAGCAGCAAATCATCATATCATGTGACACTAAGGACTGGAGTAATTATGCTGAAAATATAGCTGTGCATCACAGAAATAAATTATATTTTAACAGATATTCACATAGAAGACAGTTATATTAAATTGCAATTATATTTCACTTCATTTACTTAAATTTTAATTAAATTAATGCAGCCTTGATGAGCTGAAGATTTATTTTGCTATGCATTGTTATACTGGTGCATATAAAATTCAAATAATAAAATGTATTTCCCCCCTTCTGTTCTTTTACAGCAGTTTTCTCTTACATTTAATTGAAGAAAAGCAACCTTTTTAAGTCATTCAGAGCAAATGCACACAAACCGAGAAACTGAATATGTCACAGTATATATTTATTATTTATTATTTAAATGTCATCTTTTCTCCAGCTGTATTGCCCAGGCCTGATATGCATGCATTCATTCTCACCACAGTGTGTCAACATGAATGGAAACCATCCTGAAAGTAGCGTCCTCTCTTCCTCTTTCAGAGATGTATCAGTTTTCGGTCTCGGAGGGTGCGGCCGTCGGGACGCCGATCGGCCGGGTGATCGCGACAGATGCAGACATGGGTGAGAATACGGATATGAGTTACCTGATCAAAGACGAGGAGGGTGGAGAGCTGTTCAGAGTCTCCACTGATGGAGACACACAGGAGGCCATCATCACCATCAAAAAGGTAGATGTGACACCTCTCAGTTGTGCCTGAAGGGCGTCCTGGTCGTCACACATGTCCTTATGCTGGATTTTGGTGTTAGCTAGTGATTTTTAAACATCAGATTATGCAGTTATTCTGACGCTTACTCAATCCAAAGACACATGAAGCATCATTTGAAGCTGGACAATTATCTCTTTCATTTCAGCCTCTTGACTTTGAGAACAAACGCACACATAATGTGGTCGTCGAGGCTGTGAACAAACATGCGGACCCTCGTTTCGTGGATCTGGGCTCTTTCCGGGACCAGACCATCGTGCGGGTCAGTGTGTCGGACGTGGACGAGCCTCCCATCTTCATCCCTCCCAGAGGCATCATCATGGAGGTTCAGGAAGACGCTCGCCTGGGAACGCTGGTCGGGATTGTGACCGCCAGAGACCCGGATGTGGAGAACGTCCCTGTCAGGTACAGTATAGCCCATAAAGAATACAGATGTATCTAAAAACACACACACTCTCATATATATATATATATTCACGCTACCGTTTGTGTCAGAGGTTTTTCAGCATGTTTGTGGTTTGCGTCTATGTAATAAGATATGACAGACGTAGCTTATAATATTAGCAACTGCAAGAGCATTCCTTCATTTGTTTCACATTTTACAGAGATATTGCCAGCATTATATTTATTATAAATTTTGTATTTTATTTGTATTTTTTTTTTTTTTATCAGTGTTATTTTGGTATTATTCATATACCTTTATAGAATGTATAGCTAATTTAATTTATTTATTCATTTATTTTGCAAGTTTTAGTAATAATATACTTTTATATAATGCATAGCTTTTATTATTATATTTTCTGTTTTATTTGGAAAGAAAGAAAAAAAGAAAGAAAGAGAAAGAAAGAAAGAAAGAAAGAGAAAGAGGAAAGAAAGAGAAAAAGAAAGAATGAAAGAAAGAAAATGAAAGAATGAAAAAGAGAAAGAGAAAGAGAAAGAATGAAAGAGAAAGAGAAAGAAAGAAGAGAGAAAGAGAAAGAGAAAGAGAAAGAGAAAGAATGAAAGAGAAAGAAAGGAAAGAAGGAAAGAAAGCGAAAGAGAAAGAAAGAAAGAAAGAAAGAAAATGAAAGAAAGAAAAGAAGGAAAGAAAGAAAAGAGAAAGAATGAAAGAAAGAAAATGAAAGAAAGAAAGAGGAAAAGAAAGAAAGAAAGAAAGCAAGAAAGAAAGAAAAGAGAAAGAATGAAAGAAGGAAATAAAGAAAGAAAGAAAGAACAGAAAGAAAGAAAAGAAAGAAAGAAAGAAAGAAGAAAGAAAGAAAGAAAGAAAAAGAAATACGAATTACTGTTTCTTAGGGATTATTTATATCCTTTAAAAAATGTATAGCTATTATTAATATAGCAAATATTATATTTGTAATTAAAATTTAGTGTAAGTTTTACTAATTTTGGCATGTTTTTTTATTCATTTTCTTTTATAAAATAATAATAATAATAATAATAATATATAATTTTTATTTTTTTTTTCAAAGAAAAGAAACAAAATACTTTAATTCAGCAAGGCCACATTTAATTGATCAAAGTTGTCAGTAAAGATGTTTATAATGTTATAGTAGAGCACCACAACTGCTTTCATCATCAAAAATAATGAAAAACGTTTCCTGAGCAGCAAATCAACACACTTGAATGATTTTTGTATAAATCACGTTAAGGACACAGAACTTTAGGCCTGAAATATTTAGCAGTAATATGCCCAGACGTTTCTAGAAAAATTGTTGCATTGGCATAACTTTGTTGCCACAACTCTGCAGCTATAGATCTTACAGGGACTTTGAATTTTAAATACATCATTACGCTTGGCAGCGACGGTGCTTTATCAGCTATTTTATCACAATGCACAACTTCAGTGACTGTGAGCCTCAATGAAATAAAGTGAAAAGGCAAAACAGTTTGTTTATGTGTGTGTTTGTGTGTGTGTTTTCACACGCTGGCCACAGTCCACTTCTTCTTAGTTTAGACAAGGATCAATTTCCTCCATTGAGGAGCCTATTACTGGAGATATATATCGAGTCACGGAAGCGTAACAAAGTGTGGCTCTTGGAATGTGCTGGCCGGAGGCTTTTCCCATTACGCTATGGGCATCTTGGGCACACATAGTTATCAACCTGCCATCCTTTTCTTTACAAAACACATGCATGCTGGCCAGAAAAGCTTCTTCACCTCCAGGCTTTGGGAAGCATGTCAAATGTCTGCTCAGTCGCAAACACTTTCTGTCTGCTGTTGTGTAGTCTTGTGTGTCCAGGACTGTGACTTCAGCCATAAAGTCTGGTTCACACTGCGGCTCATTCTGGCCGGGAACTGCACGCTTATGTGGGAAGAGACAGCGTGGACTGACATGTTAAGTGATTGAGCACAGTTTGTTTTTATATGCCTTCAAGGGCCAGGTTTATCAGCAATATATTATACTCCAGTAATAATCTGAGATGGAGAAGCATTTCTAAAAATTGGGAACAGAATTACAGAGATCTCTTACAAACTGGTGACAGAGATGCACAAGATATATGCATCAGACTCTGGACAATTTTGTTATTATTATATCACAGATTGTTTGTTAATTGATTTTTAAAGTTGATTTAGAAATTTAGTGTTTTATTTTTCACTTATTTATAAAAAAAAAAAAAAAAAATTGATTACAGGACAAATGTATATAGATTTGCACTAAAATATATGTCTCATTCAAATCTGGAGATGCTGGATCCGTCTTTTTACCAGCACAAATTAAGACCTGCTTTTTAATTTTTGATGACACTAAACTGATCATCTTGATCATTTGTTTCTAGACACCTCCCTTGTTCTGTTAATCTTGGAATTAAAAAATGCTAATAAAATAAAATAAAATAGTTATTTAAACTATTGTCTTTTAGAGTAATTTCTATGTTGTATATAACATGAATCAGACAGTCAGTGAACGTACTGCAGGTGGTCTGCATTGTGCATCTGAATTGTGTAGCGAACCCTCGTCAGAGCTTTTTATTCTCCAGAGCCATCAGCGCACAGAAATATGATTTACTCATTGCCACAGCTCAAAGGTAATGCACAAGGGAAGTAAAAGGCTTTGGCTGGCCCTATAGTCTCTCTCTCACACATACACATAGCCTTTGCCAAATTACCTCCATTAAAAATGCATGAGGCTGCGCTCAAAGTGCTCCAGGTGTTATAAAGCACAGCACAGCGCAGTGGCAGCAAAACTCTGCTGGTAGGCTGGCACACATCGGTGTATGGCATGGGGCCTATGCCAGTCAGTACCACTTTAATTATCTCCATTGGACTCAGCTAGCAAACAGGGGCTTTGCCCAGAGCCCCATCACTCCCTCCTGCACCCCGTACCACCCAAACCAGCGGGACAGCAGGCAGATGAAGCCCTCGGAGAGCACTATACCTGCTGGAGAAACACACTCCTGCTATTTGGACAGGAAAAATTTTTATGTTTTCCTTCGGCGGTGGCTTTTTATTAGCTCCAAGAGAGACAATGATACCTGCGGCTACTTTTAAATCTCTATTTTTTTTATTAGACACTGCAAGAAATGACTTGCCAAAATTATTTTTTGGTTCTCAGTAAAACAGCTAAGCATTCTTGAATCAAGATACATTTACTTAAAAAAAAAAAAAAAAAAATCCATTAAGAGACTTTGTGCATTAAAATATTAATTAATATCTGCCAATGGTTTAGAAAACAAATTTTCCCTTTGAATTAATTTATTTTTCTTACCTACATGGTTAGATTTTTCGGTAACACTTTAGAATAAGGTTCCATTAGTTCATATTAGTTAACTACTTTCGTTAACATGAACTAAGCAAGAACAATCCTTCTTCAGCATTTATAAGTCTTAGTTCATGTTTAATTTCAACATTTACTAATGCATTATTTAATCAAAAGTCGTGCTTGTTAACATTAGTTAATGCACTGTGAATTACCATCAACTAACAATGAATAACTGTATTTTCATTAACTAACATTAACGAAGATGAATAAATACAGTAATAAATGTATTATTCATTGTTTGTTCATGTTAATTAATACATTAACTAACATTAACTAAATGGAACCTTATTCTAAAGTGTTACCGATTTTCTTGTTTTAAGCATAAGCTCACTTGAATAGTTCTTGAATAATGAATAGTTCACTGAAAAATGAAAATTTGCAGAATATTTTCTGAAAATGTACTCTCCCTCAGGACATACAATAAGTAGATGAGTGTGTTTCTTCATCAGATTTTGGAGAAATGTAGCATTGTTGGAGTGGTTTAAATCTTACCTCACTGATCGTACCCAGTTTGTCGTTTTAGAAATCAATAAATGTAACGTTGGACAGGTATGTCACGGTGTTCCTCAGGGGTCTGTTCTTGGCCCGATACTTTTTAATATTTACATGTTTCCTTTAGGGCAGATTATTAGAAAGTATGGTTTGGGTTCCACTTCTATGCTGATGATACTCAGATTTATATTAGTGCAAAAACTAATATCACAGGTATATCAGCAACCCTTTCATACTGTCTGCAGTATTTCTGATTGTCATTTGACACTTGAAGCACATATCAAGAGCATTTCAAAATTTAGTGTTTTTCCATATAAGGAATATTGCCAGGATTAGGCCTATTCTTTCATTACCTGATGCAGAAAGGCTTGTCCATGCACTCGTTACGTCTAGGGTTGATTATTGTAATGCCCTTTATCTTGGCCTACCTGCAAAGTCTATTAAGCGACTGCAACACATACAGAACTCAGCTGCACGTGTCCTTACACATACTCCTTCTCGTCAGCATATCTCTGGGGTGCTTAGGAACTACAGTACATTGGCTTTTAAAACTCTTATTTTAACATATAAAGCTGTACATGGAACTGCACCATCATATACATGTGATTTAATTACGCTATATATGCCCTCTCGATCTCTCCGCTCCGCCCAACTCTTTCCTCCTTAAACACCCTTCTTGTTTAAAAAACAACAACACCTTTTTAAGTTGGTGTTTGTGTCTTGATTGGTGACACTGAATGTATATTGTATTCTACCTCTTGTTGCATTATTATTTTTGTTTTATTAATCTTTTTTTTTTTTTTTTTTTTTTTTTTTTTAATAAATGTATTTACTTTTGTTCTGTACTTGTTGTAGCGCTTTTGGTAATATAAATAAAATGTACTATTATTATTATTATTATAATTATTATTATAATTATTATTATTATTATTATTATTATTGTGTCAATGGCTCATCAGTGGATGCTCTGCAGCAAATGGGTAACCAGATAAGCATGCATCAGATACCCATGCGGGTAATAGTTTTTGTTTCAGTTTAAGCATTTGTTTTTTTGATTCGTATATGAAGAATGTTTTTGAACACAGCCGTAGATTAATACATGCAGAAGCTGAACAACTCAAGGCCTTTTTTTAAATCAACACACTCTGGACTTGTGCTTCCATGACAATTAAAAGCCAATAAGAATAATGTAGTTGAAAAATCTTTTCCACGGCCTAAATTCAGGATCTTCTCCAGCTCGACTGTAATAGCTTCTTTTCTTCCGTCTCCCTTTGGGCAGTTTAACTTTTTCCAAGTCA
>NC_039273.1:2608633-2634473 GCF_003368295.1 Carassius auratus
TCTGTAAAATGTTGGCACTGGAGACCTTAATGCTCCCTGATAGTTTCACAACTAATTCACTTAACACACACACACACACACACACACACATTACCCACAGTGACAGAGGGACAGAGTGACATCAGAGTATGATAGTTTTTTAATTTTCTATCATCCATATAGTGTTGTATAGTCATGAAACTATGCATATTTCCTCAGAATGACTTGTCTTCTATGTGTAAATTTTTTTTAAGTGTTTAGAAGCTGCACTTAAAAAAATAAAAGACATTTACTGGTTACTTTTTTACTAATATTTTAAAAAATCACCACGACAAAACCATTCAAGCCATTCAAAATTCATCCGCACCTGTACTGTAAGATACATTCTTTAAACTGGTAAAAAGAGGATGTGGTGCTGATCCTTCAAGTCACTCAAAACGTATCTGTCCATAAAGCCTATAAAGAATTATTCTTAATATACAGTTCACAATACTTCAGCTTGTTATTCTAATTAAGTGAATGTCATTTTATCAGTAAAATACATAAAATTCATATTATTTTCTTTGAAAGATTTCTATAAATGATTTAAATCATACTTGTTTCTACAATAATTATTTAAAAGTAATCCTATAGCTCCATCTGGTGGCCATTATTGGTACTAAGAATTGCAAGCTTGATTTATATGTTATGATAGTTTTAAATTTATGTTGGCTCTTGAAAATGATAAAGCTATGAAACTTACTGTGCTTCCTTCAAATGATGACTTCTACGTATATAAAAAATTATGAAGAGTTGGAATTAAATATTTTAAAGATATAGTAAAATTACTATTGTATTTTTTTATGTTACTTTAATAAATCGCTATGGCCACACCATTTAAGGTATCCTAAACCCATTCGCAATTTAACATCTTCAGTATATGGCTTCATGTTAAAACAGTTTGGTGTGAACTACTTGTGTCTTCTTGGAGGAGAATGAATTCATTTACAGGCTGAGTTTATCATAAATCCACAATAACATTTATGAGTTCTGTATCAATCAGTGTTGTTGTTTGTTTATTTTTTATTTATTTTTTTCATAGGAAGATAACTGACCCTCTACTCTCCTTTTTAATAAATGTGCTTATAAACCAAGAACAAGCTATTTATAGCTGTATTTATAAACTGCTTACTATTGACTATTAATATTGGGACAAGGCTTTATGAAGCATGAACTGACTATTACTAATGAGTGCAGTTATTATAAAGTGTTATCAATGCATTTGCTAATCTTAACAAATTAGACATTATTTTACAGTGTTATCAAATCCCTTAAATGATTTGTAAGTGTTTTGTAATGATTTTATTGACCTAAAAGCATTTGTGAAAGTTCTGCTTGCATTAGAGCTTAGTCTTGATCTGTGAGCTGAACAGATTTACTGTTACATCCATGAGATTATGTAAATTCAAATAAATATCATGTCACAGGATATCAGAGGTCAGTATCAAATTAGTTTGAAATTATTATTTGCAGCACAAATAAGGTTTTTTAGGATTTTTAAAAATCCCTAAAACTGTCAGAAAAGGATAAGGCCTAAGATTTCTATGTGAGTGGCTAAATTTGTTTGTTTTATAACTATAATGCATAAACTATGAAACTATACAAAATGTATAAAAAAGTACAAGTTATTCTTTTCCAATGTTTTTAATTTATTTAATTTTTTTTTTTTTTTTTTTTTTTTTTGGATTTACATTTTAAAAAATTAGCCTACGGCGATCATTCTAAACATCTTGAATAAAACCTGTCAATATTTATTATAGACCACTATAACTGTGTATAATCTAACAAACGAGTTTATTATGAAAATAAAAGCGTGTACACCAGATAACTTGGACGATAAAGAAATTGCTAACAATAGTATAATAGAGCATGTTTTAGGTTTTTAGGCGTTTAGATGCAGAAATGGACAAATCAAATGTAAAATAAAATGTAATTGATTTAATTAAATATAGATTAAGTCTTGTTAGAGCAAAATAATAAATAAATACGTACACACATTAAAAAAGCAGCCAAGATGAATGAGTTTAATTTTTTTATATAGATTAAAATTGAAGACAGAAGCAGCTGGTATATGCGGTCACTTAATATTAAAATCCAGTTGATCCACTTCAGATTTAATTCTCAACAGTTTATGTTCACGTGGCTGTTTTCGTTTATATTAGCCAAGCTATTATGTGTTTTGAAATAATCTTGTCCGTGATGTGTTCGTTCTTACGACGAAAGGCAGAATCCTGCAGCTCGAGAGATACATGTTATTCTGCCAGTCGCGCTTTCAAATAGTCTTGCACACTTAAACTGGTCACAAACACCTGCATTTAGCTCGTTTCATGACTTTGACAACCTATGACAAGTATTTCAAATTCCAGAGCATGCGCTTTTTACATAACTCTAAATAGCTGACTTCCTGTTGCGTGGAGCCTATGACATGCAATACGAAAGTTGTTCGGCACGATGAGATCTATATGTGTACTGAGTTTCATATGAATATGTGCAAGTATGTGTGAGCTATACATCAACATTTCTGACTGTGTTCCAGGGGGCGCCGTAGAGCCACTGTGCCACGCCCGGGTCCCAGCTTCTGCAGGCTCCTAAAGGCCACAGATTCCAAAGTGTGCGCAAATTTTCAAGAGTTTTTGAGTATGTTAAGGACCCCAAAAGCCCCCACAACTTTGACGAAAAATTTGAATACTAAACCCTAAATAGCCAACTTCCTGTTGGGCGGAGCTATTTATGGCAATCATTTATTTTAAAAAGCTCTTAAACAAGAATAAATTCGTTTGTTTTGAGCTCTGAGACACTGTGCGCGCTGATCGGAGGCAGTGATTTCAGTAGGCAGCCGCAAATATTTCATTTTCACACAAACAGTTCAAAAACATCTTAATTTAGCTATTGGTGTGCTCTAATTGGTGAATTGTGTGATATCGCTGCAATACTTTATTTTTAATAGCTATAAAACAAGAATAAACTCGTTTTTTCTGAGCTCATCATTCCACACGCTCCTGCTCAGAGCGGTGATTCATCTCTCGTGTTTCTCACGTATCACTGACCACACATCAATTATTAATGAGCCCTGACCTGATAATAATCATATATGTTGGTTTAGCTTGTCACTGTGAATTAAATCCAAGTATTTATTTGTATTTTAACCGATTTAAAATCGAAACCAAAAGACAGTCTCCTCCCTTTTTTAGTCCGGTAACTGAACCTGTAGGGGCGCTATTTCTGTCAGACAATGGAAGTCTAAGCACACACACTCAAACAGATGGACAGAGTGAGATGAGATGTCTGACAGTTTTTTAATTTTCTGTTATCCATACAGTGTTGTAAAGTCATGAAACTATGCATATTTCCTCAGAATGACTTTTTCATCTGTATGAAAAAATTATTTGACGTGTTTGGAAGCTGCAATTTAAAAATACAATAATGATTCCCTTTGTAAGGTCATTTCAAAAAATCACCACGGCAAAACCATTCAAGCTATCCAAAATCCATTCACAATTTAAGTTCCTATCAGAAATACTGATGGGTGTTCAGAGTTTTGTGAAATTGTAAGTATGTTATTTGCCTCAAAATCACCTGAGAAGTATTCTAGTTTGACATGTTGCCACGGCAACAATTTTTTAGATATCAATATCCCCCTTGCAGATTTATATCGGCTGTGTTTTAACATTATTCTGATGAAGTTTGAAGCAAATCAAGTAATAATAAGATGCTGAATTCAAATCATTTTGAAAATGACACACTTCCTTCTGCCAGTTGGTGGCGCTATAACTTTGACTCCTAATAGTCACATATATGCGATCGACATCATACAACGAATAATCTGATGAAGTTTGATTAAAATCAGGAAATGTATGTGGATGGTATTAGACACTTCCTGTTTCTCATTTCTCGCCATAATTTCAACGCCTCGCCACGAGCAAACCGTTCGAGATATCAAAAATCCCCTGGCAATTTTTCATCCCCAGTGTCTTGAGATCATGTTGACCGAGTTTGGCGGCAATCGAGCAAAAAACCTATGACAAGTATTTCAAATTCCAGAGCATGCGCTTTTTACATAACTCTAAATAGCTGACTTCCTGTTGCGTGGAGCCTATGACATGCAATACGAAAGTTGTTCGGCACGATGAGATCTATATGTGTACTGAGTTTCATATGAATATGTGCAAGTATGTGTGAGCTATACATCAACATTTCTGACTGTGTTCCAGGGGGCGCCGTAGAGCCACTGTGCCACGCCCGGGTCCCAGCTTCTGCAGGCTCCTAAAGGCCACAGATTCCAAAGTGTGCGCAAATTTTCAAGAGTTTTTGAGTATGTTAAGGACCCCAAAAGCCCCCACAACTTTGACGAAAAATTTGAATACTAAACCCTAAATAGCCAACTTCCTGTTGGGCGGAGCCTATGATATGCAATACAAAAGTTGTTTGGATTGATGAGATTTATATGTGTACCGAGTTTCATACGTCTACGAGCAAGAATGTATGATATATGGCCCTCCATATTCCAGGGGGCGCTGTAGAGCCCCTGTGCCACGCCCGTGTATCAGTCTCTGCCCGGCCCTAATGGCCGCAGGTTCCAATCTGTGTGTCAATTTTCAAGACTTTTTAAGCATGTTAAGGGCCCCAAAAGCCCCCGAGACGTTGGAAAAAAAAAATAATAATAATAATAATAATAATAATAATAATAATAATAATAAAAAATAATCCTAAGGAAAACAATAGGCCTCTCGCCCTTTGGGCTTGAGCCCTAATAATAATAAAAAACAAAGCAGATACAAGAGGGTCCTCGCACCTCGGTGCTCGGGCCCTAATTAAAGCTGCAAGCAGCGATGAACGGGCCCTCGCACCCGGGCTCACCGGCAGCGAGTGGCTTTAGTTAATAGGTGAACGGTGAAAAATATGCGTTTAAACTCATAAATATAAGTAGAATATATCAATGTTTATTCCATATATGTGCCAATCTTCCTGTTGCCAGCAGGTGGCGCTATTATTATAGTGGAATATTGAACTTCAGATGTGTTCAGGGCAGGACTTTTGTCGAACATGTGAGGTTTGGGGAGGATTGGACATTTTATGCCTGAGTTACAACAACATCCTCTTTCATGGCAAAACATCGAAATTTGTCAGGCCGCCGTGGACACGCCCTTTAACGAAACCTCAAGATCTTCGCAATTTAAGATCGCAAAAGGCTTTAGATTACACTGACCAAGTTTGGTGTTGATCTGAATAAATCTCTAGGAGGAGTTTGTTAAAGTCCAACCCCTGAAAATTGCCAAAATAACACTAATTTTGCAGAGAAAATTCTAAATAACTGACTTCCTGTTGGGATCCGGATTTCGTACCAAGAGACTTTTTCATAGATATTGGTGTGTTACATGTGTGTACCGATTTTTGTACATGTACGTGAAACATAGCTCGAGGCGCACTCCGTTTAAAGTGTATACGCACTCCGTTGAAAGTGTATAGGTGGCGCTATCGAGCCATTTTCCCACACTCGATGGAATATTGGCCTTCAGATCTGTTTAGGCCAGGACCCTTATCACACATGTGAAGTTTGGGCAAAATCGGACATTTTATGCATGAGTTATAACATCTTTTATTCCCATGGCGAGACATCGAACTTCATCACGGCGCCATGGACACACCTTTTAACAAAAACTCAAGATCTTCACAACTAAACATCACACAGGTCTTTAGATTAGACTGACCACAAAAAAGACATTGATGTCATAAAATTTCTAGGAGTAGTTTGTCGCAGTGTAAAATATGTAACTTCCTGTTGCCAATAGGTGGCGCTATGACTATAACTCAATATTGGCATGTAGATCTGTTCAGGTCAAGAGTCTTATCCAACATGTGAAGTTTAGGGCAGATTGGACATTGTATGTCTGAGTTACAGCAACTTCCTTTTTCATGGCGAAATATCGAAATTTGTCAGGCTGCCATGGACCCGACCTTCAACGAAACCTCAAGTCCTTCGCAATTTATTATCGCAAAGGGCTTTAGATTACACTGACCAAGTTTGGTGTTGATCTGAATAAATCTCTAGGAGGAGTTCGTTAAAGTACAACCCCTGAAAAGGGCAAAAACAACACCAATTTTGAAGGGAAAATTCAAAATAACTGACTTCCTGTTGGGATCCGGATTTCGTACCAAGAGACTTTTTTGTAGGTATTGGAGTGTTACATGTGTGTACCAATTTTTGTACATGTACGTGAAACATAGCTCGAGGCGCACTCCGTTGAAAGTGTATAGGTGGCGCTATAGAGCCATTCTGCCACACCCGGTGGAATATTGGCCTTCAGATCTGTTCAGGTCAGGACTCTTATCACACATGTGAAGTTTGGGGAAGATCGGACATTTTATGCCTGAGTTATAACATCTTTTATTCCCATGGCGAGACATCGAACTTCGTCGCGGCGCCATGAACAAGCCTTTTAACGAAAACTCAAGATCTTCACAACTGAACATCGCACAGGCCTTTAGATTAGACTGACCACAAAAAAGACATTGATGTCATAAAATTTCTAGGAGTAGTTCGTCGCAGCGTAAAATATGTCACTTCCTGTTGCCAATAGGTGGCGCTATGACTATAACTGAATATGGGCATGTCAATCTGTTCAGGTTCGGAGTCTCATCAAACATGTGAAGTTTGGGGCAGATTGGACATTGTATGTGTGAGTTATAGCAACTTCATTTTTCATGGCGAATCATCGAAATTCGCCAGGCCGCCACGGACACGCCCTTCAACGAAAACTCAAGATCTTCGCAATTTAACATCGCAAAGGCCTTTAGATTAGGCATACCAAATTTGGTGTTGATTTGAAGAACTCTCTAGGAGGAGTTCGTTAAATACAACACATGGAAATGACCAAAATTACACAAAATATTCTCATAATATTAAAAATAACCGACTTCCTGTTGGGTTTAGAATTTCGCTCCAAGAGTCTTTTTTGTAGGTATTGGTGTGTTACATATGTGTGCCAATTTTCGTGCATGTAGGTGAAACATAGCTGGAAGGCTGTTGATTTTCTTGGTATAGGTGGCGCTGTCGAGCCATTTTGCCACACCCTCTTCTGAATCCTATATCAGACGAAAATTTTCACCAGGTTTGACGCGTGTGCAAAGTTTCATGACTTTTTGAGCATGTTAAAGCCCTCAAAAATGCGATTCATTCGGGAGAAGAAGAAGAAGAATAATAATAATAATAAAAAACAAAGCAGATACAAGAGGGTCCTCGCACCTCGGTGCTCGGGCCCTAATAAAAAACAAAGCAGATACAAGAGGGTCCTCGCACCTCGGTGCTCGGGCCCTAAATATTGTTGGTTCTGTGACAGATTGCTGTGGATGAACCTTTGGATACAATTATCCGCTAAATGCATAAATGTCAGTGTAAAATGTATTAAAAGGTCTCGTACCTTTACAGCCCTGGTGTGCTGTACCTTCTTGGTCCTTCCATTTGATTGCACGAACGTTACCTTGCCATTCGCCTTCGACATAACTGCCAGGTGCTTCTGAATAAACATGCAAAACCAATTTTATGATTGGCGGACCACATGCTTCTGAGCAGTTGCTATCATGCTTAATCACTGACTTGAACTAACAGAGTCCTATTGTGTTTAAAAGGCAACCATATGCTTGATCATTGTGTTCGGACTTACCCTTCATGTGATTTAGAGTCACCCAGTAATGCTCATCAGGGCTGAAGGTGTCTCTAGACCACTCCAGCAAGTCTTTGGCCAACTTGTCTGTGAGGACAAACTCCACAAACGGTCTCGTCAAGGAGTAATAAGCAGTCCCGAAGTAAATTGTTAGGTTGTGAGGAGGTGGTCCCTTCTTTTGACCCTTGCCTTTTGGTGCAACATGGGTGCCTTTTACCTCCTCGTACTGAAACTCAGTCCTGTGCTTCATAGTGGGTGGCTGCTTGATTCCCGGCGTAATGTTCCTGTCTTTCCATTCGGGTCCTTGCATGTATCGGACTAGCTCCAGGTTGGTCTGGATTGGGAAGTCCTGGCCGCACAGATTTATAACTCTTTTCCATTTTGTTGGAGACTTCACCAGGTCCTTCATGCAGTTGATATCAGCCTGCAGACGGGAGAAGCCAGCGTAAGTCACGTTTACATTGACGGACACCACAAAGACGTTCGGGAAGCACCCAACTAGGTTTCGGATGCTTGTCTTGTATTCTCCCGCCGCTTTAGCGTCTATGTGAATGCAGTACACATTCTGCGGAGCGTAAATGGCTCTCAGTAGCCGCACAAAAGTTTCCAGCTCTTTGTGGATGGTGATTATGAAAGCCAAAGGGAAGTCTTCTTCTTCTTTGCTCAATGGCTCCATGATAAAGTGCAGATCTGACTGCAATAGAGTGCAGTTTGCGTCCGGTTTGGTCTCATAGCTGAAGTTCTTATGGTCTTTTTGCTGCCATGTAAACCCGGGGGTCGCAGGTGGTAGTATGTCACAGCTTTCGGGTGCTGGTGTGGTTTGGCTGCTCCAGTCAGTGAATGGAAGAGAGATTTTGGGTATTTTTGCGTTCAGGTAGATGGCAGAACATATTAAGACGCAGACTACAAGGCAGACGAGAAAACTGCACTTGGTGTTCTCAAGCTGGACCATAATAGTCCAGCATCTGAAAAGCAGCTATAGACCTCCTGAAACAGAGAAGATAAGGAAAAAAAATAAGAGATAAACTTATCTCAACATGGTGAATTACTCAAATATACATTCCCCTTTCTGTCAATAATTAAATAAGCATATCAGCCATTTACAGAGACTAAGCTTGATAATGTATTTGATGATAAAGAAGTCTGTTATGCTCATCACAGCTGCATTTTTTTGATTAAAAATACAGTAAAAACAGTAATAATCTGAAATATTTTTACAATTTAAATTAGGTGTTTTTTATGTGAATATATTGTAAAATGTAATTTATTCCTGTGATGCACAGCTAAATTTTCAGCATAATTACTCCACTCTTCAGTGTCACATGATCTTCAGAAATCATTCTGATATTCTGATTTGCTGCTCAAGAAACATTTCTGATTATTATCAATGTTGAAAACAGTTGTGCTGCTTCATATATTGGTGAAAACTTGTTTTTTTATGAATCGAAGGGTTAAAAGAACAGCTTTTATTTGTAACATACATGTGTTTACTGTCTTTACTGGCACTTTTGATTAATTAAATGCATCATTGATCAATAAAAATATTAATTTCTTTCAAAAAGAAAATATATATTTGTAAACTTTTCAGTTTAAATAATACACATTTTAATAACATTTGTTATTAAATAATTTCTATGCTTTAAAACACAAGTCACATTTATTTATTTATTTTTGGTAATCAATATCACACAATCATTAATTAGACATTAAGTGTAACACTTTACAATAAGTATTAACAGTAGTTAATGCATTAGATATCATGGACTAGTAATTTAATTTAACTAGTAATAGTAGTACATTCAAAATGCAATGTATTAATTTAATTTATACAAATATAATGTTACTAATATATAGAAGTTAACTTAAACTAGTATTAATGAGTGCTGTAAAGGTATTGTTAATTATTTTATTTTAGCTCATTTCAAACTTCTAGATGTTTAAAATACTCAATAAAATGATCAATAATACAAAGGTGGCTCATGTCATTACATTAAACTCCAGAGCAGTTTTAGAGCACATGTTTTGGGTGGCTCCATCTTAGCTGTGTTGTGAAATCATGGACAGAAGTTATCATATCACTACATGCATAGATAAACATCTGCAGTATTTTTGTACGGGGTGTTTCCGTTACTCAGGAGCATTTTTTGACTTTCATAATGACGCATTATGGTGTGGTCCCTATCAGTGATGCGCGGGTTGATCCAAAATTAGCAGGTGCCTACGGTCGCCCGCGGTTATGAGTAAATCCAAAAATATTTTTAATGCTATTCGGGTCGTGGTCGGTCGGGTCCTTTGAAATAAAAATGCCAATTTAACCTTTGTCATTTATATAGTACTAGACACATTTTTGAAATACATAGGCCTACACTTTATTGGCTGAATAACTGGCATGAAGCTGACGCACGAGCTCAGTCTGCATGTAGAGATGGAGGCGGCAAAGAAGACTGCATGGTGAGCAACGGCGCTGTTTTTGGAAAAAACGTGATTTTGACGACTTCATTAAGTTTTGTTTTATAGAAAACTCTTTTTAAGAGATTTTCGTTTTGTATAAATTGCATCTTAATTTTGATCAATGTTTTATCAATCAGTTGCCCGTATTTAATAAATAAGAAGCAAATATATAGCCTAGCAGACAATGTAATAAGGCGCTAGCACGATCACTTGCATTGCATTTGAACTCAGCGTGTGCCTCAGATTTGAGAAATATAGGCTATATATTACAGAAAGCTTGAAATCTCTTCTTTTAAACGAAAATATTCAAACCAAAATAAATGGGCTACTCTCTGATGATGTAATCCATATGAAATGTGCATTTCTTATAATTTGTTATAATTCTTGATAAAATTATAATATATTAAGGTTGTTTTTTTTTTTTTTTTTTTGCCTAGTTAGCTTTGCCTACGTTCCTATGGCCCAATGACGCTATGATGAGCATTTGCTGCTTTTAAAAAATGCGGGTCAGGTGCAATATTTTATAAAAAAAAATTTGCGGTCCGAGTTGCGGGCGGGTTAGTTGAAAACGTTGGGCGGGTGCGTGTTATTAATACATTGACCCGCGCATCACTGGTCCCTATCACCGTTTGCCTTCCCATCTCTATAAGGCTACAAACGTCTTTTCCCACCTGGATGTAACTCTGTTGTGTCACTCTTTTCTAAGCGTAGCAACCCTTGGGTTTCCTTTTAATTGCACCCCATAGAGATGTGTTCACTGCTGGAGGTCCCAGTTGCTGGACACAAATGAGCTTTGCAGATCAGTTTTAACACAAGTCGTTTAATGAACCCTCAGAGATTTATAAAACATGCTGACATTGTCACCTTAAAGAATGAAAAGCACACACTGTTCTATATAATAATAATAATATGTGACCTGTTATTTATTGTTTGGCTCGAGTTGTCAAGTTGCAGTTAAATGTG
Organism: Carassius auratus; assembly: GCF_003368295.1. NCBI lineage: Eukaryota > Metazoa > Chordata > Actinopteri > Cypriniformes > Cyprinidae > Carassius > Carassius auratus. The sequence goes on from NC_039273.1 coordinate 2,619,727, forward strand.
ATTTGCATATCCTGTGCAATGAAGCTCACCTCGTTTGTCTCTAGCACACGCACATACACACACACACACACACACACACACACACACACACACGTGCCATATGCACGGGGAAATGACATGTTTAGAATCGATTCCATTTAGTAATAAACCTGTGCTACTTTTACCACAGTGGAAAATTGTACATCAAGGATTTTTCTAAAATGCAGAAAACGTAATATTCCTCAGATAACATCATCACCATATAAAGATATAATGAGCACAATGCATTTTCATACTTGTGTGTGACCTGTGCCATGTATGCCAGATCTCACATGTGATCATCTGTGTTACACAATGGTAAAGGCAGCTATTTTCCCATTGTAATACATTTTTTCATGAAGCAAAGTAAATGACTGTTTCATGGCTAGTAGAAAATCTGACTTCATTTAAAACCCTGTGCATGTTGAATAGAAAACCTCCTGAGCTTTAGTGCATATGCTTTCATTGGTGATGAAATCTCAGTGCCATTACATAGGTCTGTGTTGAAAAAGAGATTCATTTCTGTAGTCGTTAGCTAGCAAATGAACTTCTAAAACACCTGCTAAAATAACAAATGTGTCAAACATCAGGCTTCAAAAGCAACAGATTAGTAACGAAACATTGCCCTGATGGAGGAAATATTGTTTCAACTCTTTTTCTACTAAGAGTCGATAACCAGCCTTCTTTAAACATTTTACATGGTTTTGGTTTTCTGAAGTGCATCAGGCGCAGCTCAATAAATCCCTGAGTCAGAGTGTGCTTACCTTTCAGCTCAAGCCGGTCCCTCTCCAGTAAATGAGCAATGGGGTTAAACATTCACAAACGCACTGACATCCACATGACCTCTGTCTAAACGGCTCCTCCGTCGAGCGCTGGCTATCAGTGCGTCTGCCTTTCTGTGAGAGAGTGAAACTGCTGTGAGCTTGTTGTTGCTGTAATGACCTCCCTCCCACGACTGGGACTTAGCTGCTTGAGAACAGGAGGAGCATGAGAGGTGAAAAATGATTGGTCCAGTTCATGCTGTAATGTGCACCTCTTTTGCTCTTGGTCGTTCATCTTTAGCACAATGTCTAACCAGTTCCGTAACCTATTGTACTCATCAGAACTGGTTAGATGTTTTCGCATGGTTTCAGGTTTGCTTTTGACAATAGCACTGGGGAATTTAATTTGTAAATGAATACTTGCCAATTCTCTCATTCTTTTGTCATGTTTTATGCTATTTGCATTTTGAGTGTGAATAAGGTCAAGCTTCAGTAATAATACAAAGGCTAAAAATGTAGCAGGTCATGTTTAGCAAGTTACATTTTTAATGTTCAGTAATGCGCAATCAGGAATTGGTGCACAATATGATCAGGAATTTGGGAATTGGTTAATAACTGATTCAGTTTCAAAACAAATAGGTGTTGTCATGCATTAAATAAAAATTCTGACTTCATGTAATCACCTTAGAATGTGTCAAAATCCATGAACAGTATCTTTATGTATATAACAGACCAAAAATTTACATTTTTATTGCAAATATTATTTTTAAATATGCTATAATGTGCATTGAAGAAATTGTGCACAATCAGATCAGAAGTGTGCATTAAGGAGTCTGTTTTGATTTCAAATTGACTCGATTATATTTTTAAACAAATAGTTGCTATATTGCATAAAAATGACAATTTGTCATCATTTAGTCATTTATTTTGATCATTCACATTTGGAATGTGAACAAGGAAATTTAGTTTAATGTGAATAGACCTAAAATTGAGATATATGTAGTTTTTGTTTTTTAATAATGTGCATCATAAGATCTAAAATGTGTTATTTGAGTTACAGTTAGCATTTTAATATGGTTTCAGTTTACAGTTGACTAATAGTGGTCCTTTCCTGTTAACGAATGGCTTTCATCATTTGCAGTTTGAATGTGAACAAAGACAGTCAAGCTTCAAAAATAACAAAATAAGCTTGGTAAAAATAACTACTTTAACAGTCCACAAAAATGCAGTTTTTGCAAGCAACAGACAAGAAAGTTATTTTTTTATTGCAATCTTTTTTTTATTTTTAAATCATGTGCATTAAGAAAATTGTGCATTTTGATTTCATGTTAACCTCAAAGCATCAACCAGATTTGTTAATTTTTGCTTAGTAGATGCTGCAGATTTGTTTCTCTGCCTGCTTTGCAGATAAATATGATTGCAGATGCATCAGCTCCTTGTTTCTTCCCACTTGAGCGCAGAGATTGAAGGGAACTTGCTGAGCCTGAGGGACGGGGGTCTGTGTTTGCTGATGAGCGAGAGAGATTAGTGCTCTTGTGTACGCAGGATAATAGCTGCTGCTGAATGCCTGACATTTGTGTGTGTGTGTTTGGCTTTCAGTAAACTTCATCATCGTTGCAACATTTTTTCTGCTTTCCAGGCTAAGCCGTCATTCCCGCTTTATAACCTGTTTTGTGATGCATTAACAATTATCTGGTTTGTGCACTTTGCTTTCAGATAGTTTTTTAGTTAATTGGTAATTTACTATTTTCTGACATTTTAACAAAGCTCTGATTTATTTGTTTTACAATTGTGGTCACATCATATTTCCCATACTTAAAATTAAATTAAATTAAAAATTACGTTTATGCATTTAGCAGACGCTTTTATCCAAAATGACTTACAGTGCATTCAGGCTATCAATCTTTACCTATCATGTCCTACCATACTTGCATTGTGTGTTATCATAGATTTGATGACTTTGCAACACATTTAATTAAATTTTGAAGCATAAAAACATACTCTAATAATACTTTAACATATTTACTACATATTTACTCATATAAAATGTTTTTTTTTTTTTTTTTTTGTAGTAATGTGCTAATATATTAGCAATTTCTTTCTGATTTTTTTAATTTGTAAGGTTTTTTTACTTAATTTTTTTTTTTTTCAGTGTAGTGTGGACTAGTCATAATTGAGTCTAAACTTAACTAGTAGTATACATTTTTTCAAACTTGGTAAAGACATATAGGTTACATCTGCTTCCAGTGAAGCTGTATTATCTCAAGCCTTGTTTAATCTTATGGACGGGCGTTTAAAAGAAAAAAATTTGCATTTCGAATATTTGGGTTCATAAAAAATGAATCTTCAAATATCCAATTATTTAAACGAGGTTTCATGAGAAAGACATTTTTTTTAAAACATAATTTTTGACACAATTTCTGAGCAATATTATCAGGCTACATTCACAACAAGCTTATTAATTATTTGTGTTTTATGTGTTTTTTTTTCCATTTGAAAACATTAAACAATGTCCACACAAAAACATTTTTCACAGGAAAAAAGCATTCAGCACAGAGCGAATGGAAAACGTGTATAAAGCATGTACATATACACTTGAGTCGGCATATGGTTATCGTGTTTGTATTGTTTCACATGTTCTACACGCATGTACATCAACAAGAATGGGTGGAAGTCGGCTCCCTGTGCATTTGTGTGTTTAGCCAGCTGAAAGCGCTTCTGAAAATGCTTGCATATGAATAATAACTTATCCTTTCTCGTTCAGACGTAGTACTGTAAGATGATGGGTCAATCATGAATGATTTGTTTATTGCATCTGTTAGTTGAATTATCTTTGACTGACTTGTTCAGAATATGATCAAGATTGTGTAGATGTGTTCGGGGAATTCGGCTGTTCAAAGTAACATTTAAAGCCAGTTGAATGAAATGACTTTGTTCTTGTGTTTTTTTTTTTATATATATATATATATATAGTGTGGAGATCCTTTCCAAGAAGACGACCTTGTGATGCTGAATGGGACTAAAGAGGAGGTGGAGAAGCTACAGAGGGCCATGGAGGGGCGCCGGTCAAAGGCTAAAACTGCAAAAGTAAACCGATGTCTTGCTGGTGTAGAATTGCAAAGTCTTTGAGATGTGGGATGGAAGCTAAGAATGAAAACTCAACTACCAGTTGAAGAAAAGTCCTTTACCGTAATTTATAAGAGATGACAAAATTAATGTGCACCCTGACCTTACTGATTAAGCAAAAAGACGCTTTCACTTCCTTTCTTTCTTTCTTTCTTTCTTTCAGTTCCACGTTATTTTATTTCATGTGATTCCAGACGTTTTTCACAACACATTTCATGTAAGGCTTTTCTTTTTTCTTTTTTTTTTTGGCAGAAATCAAAGAAGAGCAAAGATACTAAAGTCTCCAAGGCGCAGGATTCAGCAGGTACAGTAACATTTAAGATTTGCATTATAAATCACATGAAAGTTTCTGAACAGTGAGTATTTCTTGTGACATGCTTCATCCGTAGCTTCAGCACTGGTTCACCCAGGAATGAAAACTGCGTGTCATTTACTCACCCTAATATCATTCCAAGCCCTTGGTTATTTCCTCTGTGGAACACAGATAGAGAACAGAGACAGGAGCTTTGTCAAAGCTGTCAAACTTCTGTTGTGTCACAAAGAGTCAAAAAGATTGAATGCCACCAACTCTCTGTGATGTAAGATATTGAAGAATGCAAAGCTTTTATTGTGAGCCTTACAGACCAGTTTAATTTAGTATAATTTATGCACTTTGTATTCATATTATGAATAAGCTTTTAGGTTTAGATGTTTTTTTTTCTTTATCAATTTTATTAGTTTGTTTTGCCATTGATTATTTTATTATTATTATTATTTATTGATTTTTTTTTTCAATCTGATATTTCTGTTTTATTTTATTTCAGCTTCATTTCAACTAACACAAATATTTGTAAAGGTTTAGTTAACAAAACCGTGAAAAAATTGTGAAAGAGAGGAAGATTTTCGGGGAATAATGACTCATTTTGCTCTGTTCTTGACAGAAAAACTGACTTGCCTTATAACTGACTGGAGATATAGTGCACGAGCATATGAGCTGCTTTTGAGATGCTGTCTGATCCATTTTAAAGCTTGTTATACAGCACTTCAGTTCTGTTTTAAATCTCAGTTCATTGTTTGAGCTGTTGAGTCTCTAAAGAGAGATTAGGAGGCTTTTTCTAGGTAGAAGAATGTTTAGTTTAGCCTTACAGACGTGATTCCTGTGGGTGGGTGTTTCTGTATGTTTCCATATGCACATATTGTGTCACCCAAGTTGTACTTTTCCAGTAGAAGCTTCATTTGTCTTTTAATAATGTTTTCAAACATACACATTAAGTTACGAAAACATTCTCTGAACGTTCAAAATGTAACGTGAATCTAAATTTTCAAATGTTACTTTTAAATGTTCAATGAACGTTCTAAAAAAAGTAACATTTAAAAAAGTGTTACATGTATGTCCAGCTGAAATGTTTCAAGATAGAAATAACATTCTGTTCTTAAGAAGGTTGTACCGGCTTTACCGGCATTTCATCAACACAACTTTGTTAAAAGATTACAAGTGTCTTTAGAAAGACAAGAGAAACAAGTAGACGTGCATATCGAACAGTGTTAGATTATAAAGAACTCATAATTAAAGATGTTACCGATTCACAAGTGTGTAGCTTGACCAATATAAAGCTTGTGATGAAAGTCTGCTTTTTGAGTCAGACACTAGACAAGACACTATGAAAATGTTGAATATAGTTTACACGTACACAAAAATCCCCCAAAAAAGCCCCATAGAAAGTGCATTGAAGTGTGTCAGGTAGAAATGTTCCGTTTTGTGTAGAAATGACGGACAGGCGTTATCAGTTCAGGACTAAATGTCAATATTCACTGAAGTTTGAATCTACCCTTTTAGTATTGCTTCAGTATGAATCAGGCTAAAGTAAAGTTGACATGTGATCATCCGTGAGATAATGACAGATCAGCTGATGTGACATAGTTCATTCAAAACTGACAGAACACACTGACATAATACAAATTGAATTAAAACCTGATTTTGTCATCAGATTTCTTGCATCTACAGCAGTGATTCTCAGTGGTCAGCTATAATCCGTTTAAAGGAAAATAAAGCGTTTCTGGGTTTTTGCTGTATTTGAAGTGCTCCTCTGAAGACTGTCAGGTAGCTCCCAGAAATGGAGAAACCGCACTGACTGCATTCAGTGCAGTTCATACATGTGCTGTGCCATGGTTCATGTTTGCTTTCTGATTGTACATTAACTAATGAGCTGTTAAACATTACATGATATGAGCTGGATTGTCAATAAGCTTTTGTAAATTCATATACACTTATTTTGAAATGGTTATGCATTTTTTGAACATTTAATGTGAGCTGCATGTAGAAATAATTCAAACGAAATGTTTAAAAATAAAAATAAAAACTTTATTTAAAAAATTATTACAGACTATATAGACATTAACAACTTCAATTTTAAAATGAGTATGATACAAAAAAAATTTTTTTAAATATCAATAAAAACTTCAATAGTCTCTCAGTGATCGTAAAGTAAATAACACCGGTTTGAACTTCTCAATGATGGTTGAACAACTAATTGTAATACTTTATTAAAATAGTAAAACTCATAAATATTGTCTTCCTTTTCTCTAGTAACGGCAGGAAGCTGTGACGCCTCAGAGACTAAACTGACATCACTGAATGGAGAAAGCAGCAGTGATTCAGGTATCCCAGCATGCCAGAGTACAGGAGGGCTAGGTTTACATGTGGAATTGAACTATATGTGAATGTTTTTGAGAGCACAATCATATCAGTGTTTTTTTCTTTCATAAATTCAAGTGGTTGCGATGTATTTCGTAATTTTGTAAAAAAGGGAAACTGCTCTGGAAATATGATGCAATTTCAAAGAGAAGTGTATTGCTGCATGGTCAGGTCATGTGAAACAGACATTGCATACTAGTTCACACACTGTTTTAAAATGGTAGGCTCGATGCATACTGTGCACTGTGTGGTCAGCAGTTTATTGTAGTATTTCATTGCGACAGAAGATGGCAGCAGATGTCTTCAGTGTCACATGATTTTCAGAAATCATTCTGATATACTGATTTACTGCTCAAGAAACTTTTCTGATTATTATTGTCGTGCTACTGAATATTTTTTTAAGAAGCTGTGTTTATTCAGGATTAATTGAGAACAATTTACTTGAAACAGAAGTATTTTACTGTTATTTTCAAAGCTTGAATGGCAGTACATTTAAATATAATATGCATTTAAGTACACATCATGCAAATGTGAAAGCATAAGTCCTCAATAATATCAGCTTGAAAAATATAACACAAAATCTCTTACTGGCCATCACTATCTGCAAGCCACACGAGATATTAACAAGCAAATGAATTTCCCCCAATGTCATGTCATTTAAGGACATTGTTGGGCTTCTCTGTTGTCTTGTTCTGAAAAAAACAAAAGTTTATAATACTTTAAAATAATATTATAAACATGTGCAATGACATATTAAGAGGACATTCGTACAGAACTGTGAATAAGGGTCAGTGTAACATCACATCCTGAAGGGGTAAAGGAATAGTTTAGCCAAACATTTTAATTAACTGTAAATGTACTCACACTCAGGCCATCCGAGATGAAGAGGAGTTTGTTTCTTCATCAGATCTGGAGAAATGTAGCATTGCATCAGTGTCTCATCAATGGATGCTCTGCAGTGAATGGGTGCCGTCAGAATGAGAGTCCAAACAGCTGATAAAAACATCACAATAATCCACAGCACTCCAGTCCATTAACATCTGGAAAAGATCAAAGCTGTGTGTTTGTGAGAAACAAATCCATCATTAAGACGTCTAGTTCATAATCCATAATAATGCTTCATTCATTGAAAAAGTCCATCTCCTCTTGTCTCTAACATCAAAATCCAGCCACATTTTTGTTTGAACCGGTTTTTGGACAGTTTTGGCTTGTAAACGGTGCTTGAGCTGTGCAGATTTATCTCCTGATTCAGACCAGATGACTTTTTCAGTGGAATAAGCAGTATTATGTATTATTTTTATCAGCTGTCTGGACTCTCATTCTGATGGCACCCATTCACTGATGAGGATCCTATGATGCACTGCTGCATTGCTCCAAATCTGCTCCGATGAAGAAACGAACTCATCGGTTTTCACAAAATGTAAAATTTTGGTTAAACCATTCCTTTAAGAATGGATGTTAAAGATCAGTCTGCTCCAGGAGAAGTCATGCATCCAGTTCAATCACTCCAGTGTCTTTTTTTATTTTTTTTCGCAGCTCCAGGACCATCTACATCCGGAGAGAGCTCTAAGACATTAAAGGCCCCCCTGGGACCCGTCATTGGCAGTAAGAGATCAATCCAGGACATGAAGGACAAATCTGAAACCTTCAAGTCACTCTTCACTTCCCACAGCTCGGCCAAACGTACTAAAGACCAGATATCCAACTGGGTCACACACACGCCTTACCACTTTTGAGTGCGTTCCTCTTAGTGAAGCTCGCTCTGTAGTGGTCTAGCTTTGGAGGAGCAAAATTGATGCATCGTATTAACCTTTTTCTTTTTCAACATTGCATCCTTTATAAGATTATCTTAATTTAGGTGCATGCATAAGAGTTCAGTAAACTCATGTTGGCTTGAGTGATACAATTTTGGACTGGATTGTATGATTTATTAAGGTTTAAACATGAGCTGTATTGCAGTAAAAACATTTTAATGCTGATATCTTTGTATGTTGTAATTATTGTGCGTTTCACAGTATTCATAGAAATAGCTACAGTAGTTATACAGTGTGCTTTTAAACATGCATTATTTGTGAACACAGTAAAAGTCCGACCTGGGAGAAATCCCGCACTGTTGTTGGATGTGTTAGTAATAATCATCAATACTGCTTTTGTCCACAGGGCGGCAGTAGATGTCTATGAATAAGCGCTGCCTCAGTCTAACAGTATTAGATCTGATGTAGTTATCCGTTTCCTGACTTTTCGCAGTCTGTTATGTTCATCTGACAGGTGCATAAATAAAATCCAGACTCTACAGTTTCTTTTATGTGTCTTAATTCCTGAGTGCGTGAGAAAGCATGAGAAATGCATGCTTGAAATGTCAAACTTGAATTACTCACTGAATCAGAATTGTGTGCTACATGTTTTGTGGGACATGAAATCCCAGTCAAGGAGGTTCATTCTTATTAGACTTGCTTTGTCTAATACGTTTTACTTAAAATATTTTAACTATTGCATGTGAAATTAAATCCCCCAGATTTTGTTACGTTTTTCCCCAGATCCTTTTTCCTGTAGGTCTGTCACTAAATATATTCCACCGTCATTGAAAACATGGAAAGAGCAGGCACAGTCTCTCTTAAATGAAAATGAATTATTGGATAAGTCTAAATGTGTGTGAATTCTTTAGATCATCCTGATTTTTAATGACTATATGGACGTTTCTTTAATTGAATGCGTGCTGTTGTAATCGCGTGCTGCTCCACAGAGCTGATGTGATGACTAATCATCCTCATCGATCGGAATGCTGCGGCCCCCGTTCAGGTGTTTTTGAGTGTACGCGCATGCGCGCTCTCTGCGCTGCGCATCCAGGTGTATGAGCGGCGGGAGCGCGTGATGCGAACATTCGCTGCTTCACAGAGGAACCGAACAGTTAAAGCAGATGTCGATGCTGGAGAGGCTGGGACTGGCGGGTACGTTTTATTCGATTTTTATTGCTATAGTTAAGCCAAGATGAACTGTACAACAGCCATTAACAACAAACAATAATAAGTAATTTCCAAATTGCAGATCTTTTATTTCTTCAGGTGTGAAGCTTAACTCCTATCTGAGCATTCAACAGTGAGGCATAGCAGTTTTATTAGAATGAATGAATTTAGCAGACGCCTTGATGGAGGAAAAACGCGCTTTATCACACCGTAAAATTTGCAGAACTAGAAAAGAAATGTTGGGAGTAGTTCAACAACCAACAATTTAACCAATTAGAAATTAGCTACTGAAATCAGCACCACGTGAGGTCACAAGTCTCTGCAAAAATCATAAAGCATTTACAGGGTTGAAAATAATAATGATAATTCCCATTTTAGTCCTTGGTTATAATTTGATTTGTGGTGATGTTAATAGTGTTAAATGGCAAACCGCGAATTTTATTAATCAGATTATTTTCTTTAATTTGATGAAACTTGTCTGATCAGACGATGATGGTTCCAGTTTTTTTTTTTTTTTTGTATTGCTACATGTTATACATACACGCAAACACATTTGTAATTGTTAGCCTGTTACTGTTTTATGTAACTGTTGATCTTTAAATATATATATTCGTGCATAATTAATTAAATTGCTTAAATGTGGTCGTGGTTAATAATGGGTTGTTTAACTAATTCTACAGCAGTTTAATAAAATAATTAATGCACCAAATTTAACTGATTTGATTTCTCATGTCCCCCTTTTTTTCCTCTTAATGTTATAAGCCATATTCTGTATCTGTTATGTTGTAACAACAGCGCTTTTTTGGGCTTTAAAGTAAGTTGTACATTTCTCAGTTTGTAACATAAATGCGAGAAAACATGAAATTATGAGGGGCTACAGATTTAAACTCAAAGAGAGTTACAACCATCTCTGGTTTTCCTATAGTGACACTAATAAGATGTTAAATCATTAAACATAGCATGCACATTATATTTATAATTGTGTTTTTTTTCATACTTTGTAGGCCTTATTGTTTCAGCGCATCATGAACCTGTATGATCAGGGATTGTTAACTTGAATTATTTATTTTAACTAACATTATTGCAATAATTTAATTCAATAAATCAATAGATTCTACTATGCTTTTTTTCTTTTTTTTTTCTTTTTTTGGCGGATTTCGATCATTTATTTCCATCCATGAGTTTTGAGCCGAAATAAAACACCACGGAAAAAAGTCAGTCACTGCTCACAATTAAGATCTCATATTGATGATTTATCAGGCAGATATTAAATTATTCGACCTGATTCCGTTTTGCCACAACGGATTGAAAATGAGAATGTAATAGACTCTCCAGGTTAGGCCTAAATGCAAATAATTATTGTATCTGCGACAATTCACACATTCGTGCATTTTGCCCTGAGTGGATGTTTTGCTTGTGCTTTCAGCAGGTTACATAAACAGAAGTTTCTCCCTCGGGGTTACAGTAGAGTCTGAGTGTGTGGAAGGATCTGACAGCAACTTCATTCAGATTGCAGAGTAATCAAACCAGCTCGTGCGCTTCATTTATCACAGTCCAGCTCGAGCCACAGGCGATTTGACCCACAAATACATTTAATTGACATGCATTAACAGACAGCCGAGTTTTAAGAATTTCTTTTGTTTTTCTTTTTTTTCTCTTGCTATCTTTTTACTTACGGATTTTCAGATTTCTAATGTAAACATTTATCACTTTAAAATATTTTTTTTTTATGCATTTAGCAGACGCTTTTATCCAAAGCGACTTACAGTGCATTCAGGATAACAATTTTACCTATCATTATTACTATTATTATCAATTACCATGATCATTATTATTAGATTACTATTATATTCGTTTTTAAAAATTAATTTTATATTATAAATTGAGAACATTAAAATAGCACAATTAAATTAAAATGTACGGTCGTCTATAAGGTCTAAAATCATCATTGAAAACGTTATTATTTTGCAAGTGTATAATCAGCATAAAAACTGAGTGGAAAAAAGTAACATGAATATATTTTCGTTTGTTCGGTATTTGCACTCCACTTTACAATCAATCAATTAATCAGTCAATCAAAATCTATCGATCTATCTATCCTTCTTCTGTTTTATCGTTTTGTCTACCGTTTTATCCTTCCATCAATCTGTTATTATAATTGAGTAAATAACATATCATTTTAATTAAAATGCTTTGTTTTTAGAGTTTGTTTCAGTTAATGGCAAAAACATCGTGACTTTTCGTCCAGGATTAATTTGCCCTCTGAACAGACGGACAGTTCTGCGATTGGTCTGTCTTTCTGACAGTAGCCCAATCAGCAGCGGGGGCCTTCGCTCTGACGTAGCCAGCGCGCAGCAGGTCACCGCCCACCGCTGCCACATGCAAATATAGTAGTGAGAGTCCAAAGAGAATCAGTGAGTCGACACTGAGCCGCTCTGTTGTCCGTCAGAGGGAGTCTGTTTGGACCGGAACCCTCGCATTCGTCTCGTGTCGCGAACTGCACGAGTTTCTCTTCTTTCGTTCTCCTCCTTCAAACACTGAGTTGATGCTCGAGTTGTGCGCGGCGCGCGCCGGACTCTCTGGATTATTTTCTAGACCGCAAACTAACATCAGCACAGATACACACATCTGAGATTGATCTGAGATCCTCGCGCGACAAAGACACAATGTTGTGGAAATTAGCAGATAACGTGAAGTATGAAGATGACTGCGAGGTAAGAGGAAAACGTCTGGTCGAAGGGCAGATATCAGAGAATTAAACACATGCAACTGTCTGTTTTTAATTTAAAATATGGACATTTGCATTGTTATATTTCCAAATATTATGAAAAGTAAGATCTGGGAAGTAAACTAGAAAAACTACTCTTGCAGCTTAATGCACGATGGTTCGTTCTTATAGTAAGAAACATACCGTAAGCTAATGTTTTAGGCTTTAATTAATTGATTTATTTAAAAAGAGAGATATTTTAAATTTGATCTTGAAAAAAAAAATGCATGTGATCACCAAAACGCGTTCTTTCAAATAGTAGATGTGAAAAATATTTTACTTAATGTAAACTCGTAAATAATTTACTTAGTTGAGAAGTTAATAATAATAATAATAATAATAATAATAATAATAATAATAAAGTAGCTAATTATAATAAAACAATAATAGTAATAACAACAATAATGAAAGTATAAGTAGCCCACAATTTAATTTGACACGCAGTTATTTTACAATGTGATTAAAATATTATTATTAATAATGATAAATTAGCTTTTTTGGGGGGTGGCGCAAAATTCCAACGCGTATCGGTTTTCAGTATGAATGTAAGTGAGAATGAAGCTGTCTAGAAATGGCCCGTCGTTCATTGTCATTCATGTGTCTCTGGTGACAGTAACTCTCCAAGCAACTCTGCCAGACAATGAGAGTCATGAATGCATACTATACAGTCCACTCAAGAGCTGAACACCGACTCAAAAGACGAGCAGTTGATTTTGAATTAGAAAGAGAACAAATGACCTGTAAAAATATTTGGTTTGGTAACCTTACATTGCGTTGCATGTGATAACGTCTAAATTAACAGGCCAGATGCATTCGATGTGACTGAATACGTTATAGGGTTAAATGAACGAAAGTTCATTCAAGGCTTTAATCGGGTAGAAATAGATCTTTAAGCCAAACACTGCATCTTTTTAATTTAATTCTAAGATTTTTGAGATTGCATTTAATTTTGCATGATAAACTAATGAACATGCAAAGCTCAGTTTTTAATTTGCAAAAATTTGTGATTGAAGGATTGTTAATTATCTGTGAGATTAAAAGCATTGTAAGGCATTTATACTCATGCACTAGTCAGATCCTTTTTCTCCAAAGGTATTCATTTCAGCAGAATGTGGCAAAAATCAGAGAAACTCATTTTAGTGTGGTTTTAATGTGATGCACTCTCTATTTCAGCAGGAAAGACATGATGTCAGCAGCAATGGAAACTCCCGTTTACCTCACATTCCCGCGGTGAGCCAGCACCTCTACAGCCCGCCACCGTCCCTCTCGCACACCGCCAGCTCGGACTTCCAGCCGCCGTACTTCCCTCCCCCTTACCAGCCTCTGCCGTACACCCAATCTAACGACCGTACTCTCACCTGGGCGACCCGTTTCATATCAACTCAATACACCAGTCTGCAGCATCTAATCAGCAACAGTCATGGCCCGGACGGCAAGGTCAAGAGGCCATCGGGTCCCACGGCCGCAGTGGACTCGGCAGTCCCCTTCTGGGCCTGGAAGGGGGCTCGTCCGGGATGCGGCGGGATGGTTTTAGGAGACCGGGAGCTTCTGCCTCCACACATGCATGGAATTGATTCCATAGGTGATAACATGGGTTTGCACGATATGGGCCACGGATTGGATGATGTACAGGTGAGCTGATATGATCAATGATTTCATAATTATTTATGTGGAATTAAGTGGAGAGAGTGAGTGGCATTTCCTGGTTATTTCATTGCAGCATGAAGGTGATCACAGTATTGTAATTCCTGATCACACAGTCATCAAAAAAGGTTGGTTGCATTTCTGTTTTTCTAGTATAAATGTATCTTTGGATAGTTTTTAGGTTCAAACTTATATGGGAAAGATGTCAGTATTAGTATTGAAATTTTACACACACACATATAAAATCATTATAAAAATATTTTTGTTTAATATATTTATAATAATCCAAATAAAATGATTATAATTATAGCTTCATAGTCATACTGAATTGATAAAAAAAAAACTGCAGTAAAGTGAGCTATAAAAACTCGAGTAGAAAGAGATTTGTTCATATAAAACTCAGTTTTTGTTGAGTAAGTCAAATGTCTAATTTGGGAGTGTCTCTTTTTAATCACCTTTTACTTGAAAATGATCCTAAACGAAGGTACAATTTAACAATATTTTTATTTCAGGACTCTCCTAAATTTGTCAACCTTCTGTCATTTTGTGAAGTGTTTTTGATTCAAACTTCAACGTTATAAACTATAATTCTATAATAATAATCGTTTTGCATTAAACTTATGCAATGCACTTGTGGTTTAATAATAGTTATACCGATCCAAATCTCCAGAAGGAATTGTTCTGCTTAAAGCCGTGTTAAATCCTAAATCTTGCACCTTTGCTGTTTATGTGGAAAAAACAAAGTCAGCCTCCAGATTTCGTCTTGTCCGAGCCAATCGGTTTAGGTGGGCGGA